>NW_027223766.1:54416545-54421545 GCF_028538775.1 Myotis yumanensis
TAGGGTTAGGGTTAGGGTTAGGGTTAGGGTTAGGGTTAGGGTTAGGGTTAGGGTTAGGGTTAGGGTTAGGGTTAGGGTTAGGGTTAGGGTTAGGGTTAGGGTTAGGGTTAGGGTTAGGGTTAGGGTTAGGGTTAGGGTTAGGGTTAGGGTTAGGGTTAGGGTTAGGGTTAGGGTTAGGGTTAGGGTTAGGGTTAGGGTTAGGGTTAGGGTTAGGGTTAGGGTTAGGGTTAGGGTTAGGGTTAGGGTTAGGGTTAGGGTTAGGGTTAGGGTTAGGGTTAGGGTTAGGGTTAGGGTTAGGGTTAGGGTTAGGGTTAGGGTTAGGGTTAGGGTTAGGGTTAGGGTTAGGGTTAGGGTTAGGGTTAGGGTTAGGGTTAGGGTTAGGGTTAGGGTTAGGGTTAGGGTTAGGGTTAGGGTTAGGGTTAGGGTTAGGGTTAGGGTTAGGGTTAGGGTTAGGGTTAGGGTTAGGGTTAGGGTTAGGGTTAGGGTTAGGGTTAGGGTTAGGGTTAGGGTTAGGGTTAGGGTTAGGGTTAGGGTTAGGGTTAGGGTTAGGGTTAGGGTTAGGGTTAGGGTTAGGGTTAGGGTTAGGGTTAGGGTTAGGGTTAGGGTTAGGGTTAGGGTTAGGGTTAGGGTTAGGGTTAGGGTTAGGGTTAGGGTTAGGGTTAGGGTTAGGGTTAGGGTTAGGGTTAGGGTTAGGGTTAGGGTTAGGGTTAGGGTTAGGGTTAGGGTTAGGGTTAGGGTTAGGGTTAGGGTTAGGGTTAGGGTTAGGGTTAGGGTTAGGGTTAGGGTTAGGGTTAGGGTTAGGGTTAGGGTTAGGGTTAGGGTTAGGGTTAGGGTTAGGGTTAGGGTTAGGGTTAGGGTTAGGGTTAGGGTTAGGGTTAGGGTTAGGGTTAGGGTTAGGGTTAGGGTTAGGGTTAGGGTTAGGGTTAGGGTTAGGGTTAGGGTTAGGGTTAGGGTTAGGGTTAGGGTTAGGGTTAGGGTTAGGGTTAGGGTTAGGGTTAGGGTTAGGGTTAGGGTTAGGGTTAGGGTTAGGGTTAGGGTTAGGGTTAGGGTTAGGGTTAGGGTTAGGGTTAGGGTTAGGGTTAGGGTTAGGGTTAGGGTTAGGGTTAGGGTTAGGGTTAGGGTTAGGGTTAGGGTTAGGGTTAGGGTTAGGGTTAGGGTTAGGGTTAGGGTTAGGGTTAGGGTTAGGGTTAGGGTTAGGGTTAGGGTTAGGGTTAGGGTTAGGGTTAGGGTTAGGGTTAGGGTTAGGGTTAGGGTTAGGGTTAGGGTTAGGGTTAGGGTTAGGGTTAGGGTTAGGGTTAGGGTTAGGGTTAGGGTTAGGGTTAGGGTTAGGGTTAGGGTTAGGGTTAGGGTTAGGGTTAGGGTTAGGGTTAGGGTTAGGGTTAGGGTTAGGGTTAGGGTTAGGGTTAGGGTTAGGGTTAGGGTTAGGGTTAGGGTTAGGGTTAGGGTTAGGGTTAGGGTTAGGGTTAGGGTTAGGGTTAGGGTTAGGGTTAGGGTTAGGGTTAGGGTTAGGGTTAGGGTTAGGGTTAGGGTTAGGGTTAGGGTTAGGGTTAGGGTTAGGGTTAGGGTTAGGGTTAGGGTTAGGGTTAGGGTTAGGGTTAGGGTTAGGGTTAGGGTTAGGGTTAGGGTTAGGGTTAGGGTTAGGGTTAGGGTTAGGGTTAGGGTTAGGGTTAGGGTTAGGGTTAGGGTTAGGGTTAGGGTTAGGGTTAGGGTTAGGGTTAGGGTTAGGGTTAGGGTTAGGGTTAGGGTTAGGGTTAGGGTTAGGGTTAGGGTTAGGGTTAGGGTTAGGGTTAGGGTTAGGGTTAGGGTTAGGGTTAGGGTTAGGGTTAGGGTTAGGGTTAGGGTTAGGGTTAGGGTTAGGGTTAGGGTTAGGGTTAGGGTTAGGGTTAGGGTTAGGGTTAGGGTTAGGGTTAGGGTTAGGGTTAGGGTTAGGGTTAGGGTTAGGGTTAGGGTTAGGGTTAGGGTTAGGGTTAGGGTTAGGGTTAGGGTTAGGGTTAGGGTTAGGGTTAGGGTTAGGGTTAGGGTTAGGGTTAGGGTTAGGGTTAGGGTTAGGGTTAGGGTTAGGGTTAGGGTTAGGGTTAGGGTTAGGGTTAGGGTTAGGGTTAGGGTTAGGGTTAGGGTTAGGGTTAGGGTTAGGGTTAGGGTTAGGGTTAGGGTTAGGGTTAGGGTTAGGGTTAGGGTTAGGGTTAGGGTTAGGGTTAGGGTTAGGGTTAGGGTTAGGGTTAGGGTTAGGGTTAGGGTTAGGGTTAGGGTTAGGGTTAGGGTTAGGGTTAGGGTTAGGGTTAGGGTTAGGGTTAGGGTTAGGGTTAGGGTTAGGGTTAGGGTTAGGGTTAGGGTTAGGGTTAGGGTTAGGGTTAGGGTTAGGGTTAGGGTTAGGGTTAGGGTTAGGGTTAGGGTTAGGGTTAGGGTTAGGGTTAGGGTTAGGGTTAGGGTTAGGGTTAGGGTTAGGGTTAGGGTTAGGGTTAGGGTTAGGGTTAGGGTTAGGGTTAGGGTTAGGGTTAGGGTTAGGGTTAGGGTTAGGGTTAGGGTTAGGGTTAGGGTTAGGGTTAGGGTTAGGGTTAGGGTTAGGGTTAGGGTTAGGGTTAGGGTTAGGGTTAGGGTTAGGGTTAGGGTTAGGGTTAGGGTTAGGGTTAGGGTTAGGGTTAGGGTTAGGGTTAGGGTTAGGGTTAGGGTTAGGGTTAGGGTTAGGGTTAGGGTTAGGGTTAGGGTTAGGGTTAGGGTTAGGGTTAGGGTTAGGGTTAGGGTTAGGGTTAGGGTTAGGGTTAGGGTTAGGGTTAGGGTTAGGGTTAGGGTTAGGGTTAGGGTTAGGGTTAGGGTTAGGGTTAGGGTTAGGGTTAGGGTTAGGGTTAGGGTTAGGGTTAGGGTTAGGGTTAGGGTTAGGGTTAGGGTTAGGGTTAGGGTTAGGGTTAGGGTTAGGGTTAGGGTTAGGGTTAGGGTTAGGGTTAGGGTTAGGGTTAGGGTTAGGGTTAGGGTTAGGGTTAGGGTTAGGGTTAGGGTTAGGGTTAGGGTTAGGGTTAGGGTTAGGGTTAGGGTTAGGGTTAGGGTTAGGGTTAGGGTTAGGGTTAGGGTTAGGGTTAGGGTTAGGGTTAGGGTTAGGGTTAGGGTTAGGGTTAGGGTTAGGGTTAGGGTTAGGGTTAGGGTTAGGGTTAGGGTTAGGGTTAGGGTTAGGGTTAGGGTTAGGGTTAGGGTTAGGGTTAGGGTTAGGGTTAGGGTTAGGGTTAGGGTTAGGGTTAGGGTTAGGGTTAGGGTTAGGGTTAGGGTTAGGGTTAGGGTTAGGGTTAGGGTTAGGGTTAGGGTTAGGGTTAGGGTTAGGGTTAGGGTTAGGGTTAGGGTTAGGGTTAGGGTTAGGGTTAGGGTTAGGGTTAGGGTTAGGGTTAGGGTTAGGGTTAGGGTTAGGGTTAGGGTTAGGGTTAGGGTTAGGGTTAGGGTTAGGGTTAGGGTTAGGGTTAGGGTTAGGGTTAGGGTTAGGGTTAGGGTTAGGGTTAGGGTTAGGGTTAGGGTTAGGGTTAGGGTTAGGGTTAGGGTTAGGGTTAGGGTTAGGGTTAGGGTTAGGGTTAGGGTTAGGGTTAGGGTTAGGGTTAGGGTTAGGGTTAGGGTTAGGGTTAGGGTTAGGGTTAGGGTTAGGGTTAGGGTTAGGGTTAGGGTTAGGGTTAGGGTTAGGGTTAGGGTTAGGGTTAGGGTTAGGGTTAGGGTTAGGGTTAGGGTTAGGGTTAGGGTTAGGGTTAGGGTTAGGGTTAGGGTTAGGGTTAGGGTTAGGGTTAGGGTTAGGGTTAGGGTTAGGGTTAGGGTTAGGGTTAGGGTTAGGGTTAGGGTTAGGGTTAGGGTTAGGGTTAGGGTTAGGGTTAGGGTTAGGGTTAGGGTTAGGGTTAGGGTTAGGGTTAGGGTTAGGGTTAGGGTTAGGGTTAGGGTTAGGGTTAGGGTTAGGGTTAGGGTTAGGGTTAGGGTTAGGGTTAGGGTTAGGGTTAGGGTTAGGGTTAGGGTTAGGGTTAGGGTTAGGGTTAGGGTTAGGGTTAGGGTTAGGGTTAGGGTTAGGGTTAGGGTTAGGGTTAGGGTTAGGGTTAGGGTTAGGGTTAGGGTTAGGGTTAGGGTTAGGGTTAGGGTTAGGGTTAGGGTTAGGGTTAGGGTTAGGGTTAGGGTTAGGGTTAGGGTTAGGGTTAGGGTTAGGGTTAGGGTTAGGGTTAGGGTTAGGGTTAGGGTTAGGGTTAGGGTTAGGGTTAGGGTTAGGGTTAGGGTTAGGGTTAGGGTTAGGGTTAGGGTTAGGGTTAGGGTTAGGGTTAGGGTTAGGGTTAGGGTTAGGGTTAGGGTTAGGGTTAGGGTTAGGGTTAGGGTTAGGGTTAGGGTTAGGGTTAGGGTTAGGGTTAGGGTTAGGGTTAGGGTTAGGGTTAGGGTTAGGGTTAGGGTTAGGGTTAGGGTTAGGGTTAGGGTTAGGGTTAGGGTTAGGGTTAGGGTTAGGGTTAGGGTTAGGGTTAGGGTTAGGGTTAGGGTTAGGGTTAGGGTTAGGGTTAGGGTTAGGGTTAGGGTTAGGGTTAGGGTTAGGGTTAGGGTTAGGGTTAGGGTTAGGGTTAGGGTTAGGGTTAGGGTTAGGGTTAGGGTTAGGGTTAGGGTTAGGGTTAGGGTTAGGGTTAGGGTTAGGGTTAGGGTTAGGGTTAGGGTTAGGGTTAGGGTTAGGGTTAGGGTTAGGGTTAGGGTTAGGGTTAGGGTTAGGGTTAGGGTTAGGGTTAGGGTTAGGGTTAGGGTTAGGGTTAGGGTTAGGGTTAGGGTTAGGGTTAGGGTTAGGGTTAGGGTTAGGGTTAGGGTTAGGGTTAGGGTTAGGGTTAGGGTTAGGGTTAGGGTTAGGGTTAGGGTTAGGGTTAGGGTTAGGGTTAGGGTTAGGGTTAGGGTTAGGGTTAGGGTTAGGGTTAGGGTTAGGGTTAGGGTTAGGGTTAGGGTTAGGGTTAGGGTTAGGGTTAGGGTTAGGGTTAGGGTTAGGGTTAGGGTTAGGGTTAGGGTTAGGGTTAGGGTTA